>NW_007377446.1:259035-261406 GCF_000475195.1 Diaphorina citri | reverse complement strand
GGTGGGGAGAAGGGAAGAAGACGGAGAGTAAGAGTCAGAGAAGGGAGAAAGTGATGATTACGTGTACAAAAGAAGAAAAGAGAAAAAAAAGGATTTATTTTTAAAGGAATGATTATAAAACCGTTATAGAGTCTTCTTCTTCTTCTTTTGTTCGAGTATATGTGTATATCATGGTCAAAGGAAGAGAAGGGGGGGGGGTAAGGTTGGGAATAAAAATTTTTTTTTTTTTTTTTTTTTTTTGTGAAGTCTTCACACAGAAACTCCCATAATGTATTAACGTATTGGATATGATGTAATTAATTTGTACAAGGAGGAGAGGGAGAGGGGATGATGAGAGGGTTGAAAGAGAGAGAGAGAAGGAGAAGAAAGATAAGAGAGGGAGGGAGTGAGAGAGAAAAGAGGATGCATAGAGTTGGAGAGAGAGAGAGAGAGAAAGAAAAGGGTGATAAGGAGAGAACTTCTGGTGTCAAAGGTCAAATCCATGATAAGCCAAAATTTTCCTTTTCTTTTTAGAACCTCTTGCCAAAAAAAAGTAGGTACCTACAGTAAATTTTTCTCCCTACTTTGTAATAGGTACTTAACTTACTACCTATGTATGAGATACAACTGATGTACCTATTAGTACCTACCCCTACCAGTCCTACCTACCATCATCAACGCCTAGGGCCTAGGTAGGTAGGTACTAGGTACTGCCACAGCACATAACCCCGCGACAGCACCTAAATATGTGTCGTGGGAGTGGGACTTCCACGACGCGACATGGACAAAGGTCCTGAAAGAATGATGAGGCCATTCAAGAAATAGCCAGATTTTGGTTTGATCTATTAAAAGCTGTTTCCGAATACCTACCTAAATGGATTGTCCCTTTTGTATGTACCTATCCTATTAAAGCTGGATTGCATGATTTGCATGTAAGAAAAATCAAATAATGATGCCCTGAAAAAAAACATACTCGATATTGTGAGCAGCACGTTTTTATGTTAAATAAACATATACATTCTATTTTTTATGTAAAGTAATGGATCGGGCCTCAGGTTCCGCAGTCTCGTCAAAATCACTCGGGATGTAATACCTTCAAGGGTTCAAGGAAGCTTTAGGTGTTGACGGAGTCCCTACACCTCTGCTAGGGTATAAGCTAAGCTTTAAATTTAAACTTTCTTTCCAAGGGAGAAAAAAAGTAATACCATTTTGAAGTTGCAGGACGTCAGGGGATTAAATTAGAATTAATATGGTAATCGTCAAATTAAAACCAATATTGTTCTGAGCCTTTTTTGCTTTCTTTTAATCTACTTGGCCTTTTCCGAGATCCACATAATCTATCTTGGCCAGACTTTGCTCTGGCTGGTGCCAAGTCTTCCAAAACTACAAAACCAGACTGGATAACTTGGTATTTCGTTGGAGATCTGCATCAGTAACTGGTTCTTCAAATCAACTTCATCCCCTGGTGTCCGTCCCTCTTCCGGTCTTCTGTTTATACTTCTTGTATAAACATAGGGACTACTTGTATGCCCCATATAATGCGGGGTACATGGGGAGGATCGACCTCCATCATTTCGTCACCAGTGGGGTGTTCATCTACCTCCATTGGGAGAGGAAACTGGGGGTCGACCTCCATATCTTGAGGGTATTGCTCATCTACATCCATAGGTTGTGGATAATATTGTAGATGCATTTCAAATCTGTAAAGAGAAAGTCAAGTCGGTAAGTCGTCATGATGGGATATTTCACAATTCACATAGGTACATTTTCAAAAAGAACACAATTTCCATCATTTAGCCCAACATACGTCGTTCATGATAAAATGGGCTAGCCTTAAACTTAATTCGAATTTCCTGATCTGGTCCAAAATCCAACGAGTGAATTTTCTTTGACGTGTTGAATTTGAATGCCAAATTTTATCAAAATTGGACAAACCGTCCTGTCATTCGCCATTGATATAGCAAATAATAATAATCTGACTTACCTTTCAGTTACCCTCAAGAGCAGAACTAGATAAGCTGTAGAGACTTCCGCTAGTAGATGGTAAGCAGCGGTCAGTAGACGGTAAGCAGAGGCTTCCGCTAGTAGATGGTAAGCAGAGGTTTCGGCTAGTCGATTGAAAGCAGAGGCTTCGGTCAGTAGACGGTAAGCAGAGGCTTCGGTTAGCAGACGGTAAGCAGAGGTTTCGGCTAGTCGATTGAAAGCAGAGGCTTCGGTCAGTAGACGGTAAGCAGAGGCTTCGGTTAGCAGACGGTAAGCAGAGGCTTCCGCTAGTAGACGGTAAGCAGAGGCTTCGGTTAGCAGATGGTAAGCAGAGGTTTCGGCTAGTCGATTGAAAGCAGAGGCTTCGGTCAGTAGACGGTAAGCAGAGGCTTCCGCTAGTAGATGGTAA
>NW_007377446.1:255464-258150 GCF_000475195.1 Diaphorina citri | reverse complement strand
TAACGTTATGTACACAGGTATTAGGCATTTCATTCAATAGCTTTATGGCGAAAGTACAGTCCACACAAAAATCAGTGGTTGGGTGGAAGAGCTCACATTAAGTGAGAACCTGAGAACCCTGCCACTTAAATTAAAACCCTAAAGGGGATCGAGAAAGAGAGAGAGAGAGAGAGAGGAGGGGGAGAGAAAGAGAAATAGATACTACAGATAGAAAGAAGGAGGAAGAAAGAGAGAGAGAGAGAGAGAGATACGAGTAGGCAAAAAGAAGGAATACGTTCAAAAATTAATGTTCCATAAAATAAATGATACGGAAGAGAAGGAGAGAGAGAGAGAGAGAGAGAGAGAAAGAGAGAGAGAGAGAGATGGGAAAGAGAGAGAGAGAGAGATAGGAAACAATACAGGAAAACGCAAGATCATTTTCAGGTATAGTGAACACTGAGATAACGATAGAGTGAGAAGGAAAGAGAGAGTGTGTGAGACAGAGGAAAAGAGAATGAACAAAGACAGAGGGAGAGAAAGAAAGAGAGATGGATTGTGTGTGAGGGAGAGAGAGAGGGAGGGAGAGAGAGAGACAGAGAGAGAGAGAGGTAGTAGAGATAAAGAACCTACAATCATTTCTAGGTGTTCCAAACTCTTGCTGAAATGAGAGCTGAAACTTGGCCAAAATACTACTATAAACTAGTCACCTACTTATGATTGCAGTACATACCTATGTATTTACACTCCTACCTATGTATGTACATTGTACACTTACTAGGTACCTAAGTGTATCTACTTCCTGTAGATAAAATGTTGAAAATGCTAGGAGTCCTTTGAACAACAGATTAAAGGCTCCATTCAAATTAAAAGAGAAGAAACAGGGTTCTTCGACGCGACCGACGGTTAAAGCTTAAGGGTTAATATTAAAAAAAACCTAAAAAAAAAAAAAAAAAAATGCAGCCAATAATTATCATAGGGTGCATACACACTCTTCGTACTTTACCTGGGCCCTTCGTACATGAGTAGGTTTGTACATATCCTATTTAAGGCTATTTAGTTGCTCTGTACTATATGACGGGTCGATTGGTTGCAAAACATCGCCACCCCAATTCATCTCTAAAAGTCTGGCTGTTTTCTGAGACTAGGATGCTGATTTCGTTTGACTATAAAGCGAAATCAGCGAATTTCAGTTGTTTTCTGTATGTTTGTTGATTATTTATCTTTCCACCTTGATATTGATCTTCCTCTGATCCTAGCTGTCTCTATCGTCTTCTTTGAGTCCGGTTTATCCTTCTTTTCTTTATATGTAGTTTTTCCTTTTTACTTTTCCTTATCCTATAGGAAGGAAAGTAATGTAATCGGGTCAAATTTTCGATGGTCAGTTTTTAGTGCCAAAACACGTTTTGAGGTCCCTAGAGCCTAAATCCAAAGTTTCAGCCATTGGTCCGTGTGTGTGTCTGCCCTTCTGTCTGTCTGTCCTTGTCTGTCTGTAAACAAAATATATCAAGAACGGTAAGAGCTAGAGACTTGGAAATTTGGTATGTAGCTGTCAAGTGTGACGAGGATGCGACGCGAAACTTTTGGTTAAAATCAGTGCAACGCTTGGCGGCATTTTGACCAGCATGCAGCTGTCAAATGTGACAAGGATGCGACACGAAACTTTTGGTTAAGACCGGTGCAACGCTTGGCGGCATTTTACCGCTTTTTTGGCGGTTTTCGGTGTAATTTAACAATATCTCGGGAATGGTATGAGCTAGAGACTTGAAATTTGGTATGTAGTTCACAAATGTGACAAGGATGTAACACAAAACGTTTGGTTGAGATAGATGGTGCTGTTGGCGGTATTTTGACCTCTTTTTGGCGGTTTTGGACCGTTTTTTGGCGGTTTTCAGCTATACTGACTAAACGGTTAGAGATATTATAAAAGTTAGGGTAGAAGAAGCACTCAAAACAGACTATTGACCATATCCTATATGACTGTCCATCTTTGTCATTTAAGGGAAATATTGAAGATATCAAAACACTTAGTTCAGAAGCTGTTGCCTGGCTACAGAGTTTACCTCTATAAGTATATAGAAGTGTTATCATTTCTTTTGTTTTTGTTAAATTTAATGTTCTTTTGTTCTGTATTCTATGTATATCCTTTGAAAAAATAAAACGTCTATACGATAAATAAAATAGTGCAGCTACATCGCTACAACACCAACAACAACAACAAGAACACCACCAACACCGAAACCACCACCAACAACAACACCGACGAAGACACCAACAACAACAACACCGACGAAGACACCAATAACACAGTATGTACAAACCTCTACTGATGTCATTAATCCAGAGGGCTGCCTGTTTGCTCTTGAGGTCATCATCTTGAGTGGTCACTTCTACAAGTAACTTCATCAAATCTAGAAGTAGGTGGTGTTTATTCAGCATGTTCAGGATTGGGGTCCATGCTGATAAGAGTTCTGAGCGTGGAAATTTGTTGTCTGTAATATAAAAAGGAATTTTAATTGATTTAATTCAACTCAATTTTCATTGTGTCATTTAATATATTAAACATTGTACAGCCACCCTAGTTAGCTTGGGAGTAGCGCGCCTGCCATGTAAGCGCTAGACCGCGGGTTCGATTCCCGCCCGGGGCCGATTTTATCCCAATGGGATAATGTTCGTTCTCGGAACGGCTGGATTTCTCATATCCTGTCTT